>NW_006921441.1:0-2989 GCF_000392275.1 Phaeoacremonium minimum UCRPA7
AAGGCTGAAAGGTGCTGAAGCCATCATGTAGGGTTCGCAACCCGTGACACTTTAACGTAAAGGTTAAAGCTAAATACTATTTCCTTTACTTTTTATATATCTTTTTAGATAGTCTTTAGATACTATTAAGATACTCTAGTACTTAGTAGAAGCTCTATCATAAGCTTCTACCGCTTTAAGAGTACCTTCAAGTATTCTTAGATTGTCGGTAGGTATATTAAGGCATATTCTCAACCAGTCATCAGATATACTATCATACTTATCTTAAGCTTCTTTAAGCACATTTTCTTCACCTTATATACTTACAATCTTATCAATACTACTTTCTAGAGTAACAATTATAATGTCTCCAACTGGAGATACAACTTAAGAGCTTATTAGTAAAGATCCAACGCTCTCATCTTAAGCTACTATAATTATATTCTCTATTTCCTCTCTTTCTAGCTCTAGAGTAGGCAAAGAGGTTAAGACTCTTCGTTTATTTCTTCCTATACTTATATCTTTCGATTCAAACGTTTCACTTATACTATATAAGCTTGTTTCAAGTATAGAAGCTTCTATCCTTAAGTCCTAACCATTTAGTTAGCCTTCCTTAGGCAAAGACTCTTCAGAAAGCACTTTCTCATATTCCTTAAGTATGATAAAAGGATTATAATCATCTAATAAAGCTTCTTAGATACCTTTATCCCATAAATCAAGCTTATCTATTATTCTGTCTAAACATACTTACTTAAAAGTATACTTATCCTCTTCAATTTCTACTATTTAGCTTATTGCTTCTATTTTAGTAAGCTTTTCTTTCTTGTTTATATACTTAAAATAGAAGAGTCGCTTATCAAAACGGATATTCTTAATTATAATTACTTTATCAAGCTCTAGAACCTAAATCCAATATATATTTAAGGCTATATAGCCAACTAGGTAGCCAATATATACTTATAGCTTCGTTTTAAACTTACGTCTGTCAATCTCTTACTCCCTTTTCTTATTGAAAGTGTAGACCCAACATCTATAAGTATATATTCTATTCTAGTCAAGATAAAGATCTATAGTAAGAACCTTAGTAATCTTTAAGGCATACTATCGAAAGTATTGTCTAAACCAAAGATTAAGCATCTTATTTAATAAGTAAAAAGCATTTTAATGATAAAGACTCTTATTATATAACCATACTATAGTCTAACAAGCTTCTACCTACAGAGAATCAGATAGCCCTACTTTCTAAAGCATAGCTATTACCTTTACTATAATCTCTTTCCCAGCCTACTTACTTCCACCATTTAGCTTATAGGTTAAGGTAAAGGTAAGCTTATTTTATATTCTAAGCTTTTTATACTAACGTTAAAAGGCTAATTCCCTATTGATAGCAATCATTCTAGTATCTTAGTCTTAACGAATTGCTATTATTATAAGCTGATACTACCTAGTTACTCTACTCTTATACTCTTATATAATCGATAGAATTGATATAAGCAATTTGTTAGGTAAAGATGTTACTTTAAGCTTTCTAAAGTACTCTTTCTTAATCATCAGTAGCTAACAATCATCAAATTACCCTTTAGAAAAGTCAAATAAATCAAAGCTAACATAATAGAAGGAATAAGATACTCAATTTTCTAAAAGAGTATATAATATCATTTATATTACTCTAGCAAAAGTATAGGATTCGTACCTTAGGAGCATATTATCGTAAATTCACACGTTCCTTACATTCATTACCAATACTCTTAAAGCTTCCTAGCCTAAATACTCTGCTTATAGATGCTAAATAAGCTTTAAGTCGCTTCTTAGCTATAGATAAGCTAATAAAAGCCTTTATACTATTTCCTTCAGTCTAATTTTCATAGTTAAAAACAGTCTTATAAAGCTTATCAAAATAGAATATACTTTAGAATAAAGGGAGATAAGCTTATATTTAAGGAATATAAGGTTAAAATAACATTCTAATTATACAATTTTCCTACTATTTTCAAGCGTTCTAATTTATAGTAAGCTATCGATTCTAGCTATCTAAACTCTCTTTTTTAAAAGGCAAGCTTTAGAGACTATATTTATATAGAATCCTTCTACTAATATAACCTTCTTAAAAGTAAGATCTTCTATCCTTTCTCTCTATACTTTATTAAAGACCTTTATAATCATCTTAATCTTATATACTATGATCATATATTGTCTTATTCTAACGTTAAGTAAGATAAGGTTAGTAGATATAATTGAATCAGATAATAGTAGGTCCTTAGCGTTCACTATATATACTACTCTACAATTGTCAAATAATATAGAGTCTGCCAGTAGGTGCCTTCGGTTTGAAAGCACTGAATACACTCTTAGAAAGCTTCCAATTTGTTTGAAAAGTAGTAGATTAATGATTATAGCCACTACTGGCCCTAGCCAAGCTAGGAAGCCCTGCTTGTCACCCTTATTTGTCTATACCTTTTTGTACTATTCCTAGCCCTTTAGGCTATTTAGAATGTCCTTAAATCAAGAATATTAAAGCCTTATATAAATTATCATAAGCTTATCCTTACTTTTGCTTTTAGTCTTTATCCTCTTTGAAGGGAGGATTCTAGTGATCACCTAGCATAGGACAATATACCTAGAAAGCCTCTAATAGTGTATTTTTCCTTTTTTGCTAAAGTAGGGGTAGTTATAGGCTTCTTCATTTGATAAATGCTTTAGAGTCTGTTTGCTAGTCTTCTTGCTTACATTCTCTTATGCTACTAGATAATTTCCTACCTTTAGCAAGCTTATTTATATGTTAAAGACTGTTCAAAAAGCTTTACTATACTATTATAGGAAGTGAGTTGGTTAGCTTATCGCTTTATCAATTATAAAGTTATCTAACTTTACTTTAGCCTATTCTAGGTGAATTTAAAGATTAATTGCTTTTAGGAAGGTTCTTACGATAATTATCCTTTAAACTTTTAGGATTTGGTAAGCTTTGCCAATAAGGTAGGTATAATGGGCCAGATAGATAGTCTATTCAACT
>NW_006921441.1:3349-5211 GCF_000392275.1 Phaeoacremonium minimum UCRPA7
ATATATATAAGGCTAAAAGGTGCTAAAGCCATCATATAAGGTTTATAACCTATGATAATATCCTCCTCCTTTCTCTTACGTTAAATTATATTAAGGCCTCAATATTTTGAAGGTTTTGTTTAGGTTCCTAAGTAGGCTTAGAGTATCCTACTCATTTAACTAAAAGTTTCTATCTTTATTTTGTCTTCTTTTCTTTCAAAATATATTCGATCTTTCATTCCTCTTCTCTCTCCTGACTGATCATTGCTGGAGGCTAATAATCATCTTTGGTTTATAATGATAATAGGTTTATTACTACCCTTTTAAGTAGTAACATATAGAATATATTGTATATTTCCGATGGTATATCTAGTCTATAGGAATATATTCTAATAGCTTCGATAATTTTATATTTAGTATTAAGCTAATCTAATTTCTTTGATATTCGGTCTGTCTTAATATTTTATAGTCGTAACTATACTTTATCATCTATTTGAAAGTAATCAGCCGGCTGTCGGTCCTTATTTGTTTATGATTCTTGTTGTTCCTATACTATAGTTATTACTGTTTATATCGTTTCTATTGTCTTTTGAATATATTTGACAAAAGCCTCTCCTTTTGCTATAGACAATTTGTCGTCTTTCTATAGTGTCTTATTGACTACGATTAGGTCGATATTATAGCCATATATGAAAAAGAATAGAGTAAGTTCTATAAAGGTTACTATCTTATTATTTATCGTTATTATAGCTATAAATAGGTTCCTTTCTTAATCGTCTTATTTATAACTTATATAAGTATATAAGTAGACCTTTAGTTCTTAGTTAGCCTTTTTTATAGCTTTGTCTGTCTTTAGATGATAGGTTATAGATAGTCGTCGTTTTATTCTCAAAAGGTTATAAATTTGTTTCTATATAAAGCTAACAAATTATACTCTCCTATCAGATATAATAGCTGTTGATAATCTATAATACTTAATCAGCTTAGAAAGTAGCATTTTGGCTGTTGCTTCTATTATGATTTCTTTCATTAGCTTGAAGATAACGCTTTTAGATAATCAATCTATAATCACTAATATATTTGTCGTTTACCTTAGCTTAAAGGGTGGTAAGTCGATAATAAAATCTATAGATATTTCCGTCCAAATTCTCTTAAAGATAGGTAAGGGTTTTAATAACCCTCTTTATTTCTCTCTCTAAAAAGCCTTTCGACTATAGATATTATAATTCCGAATAAACTGTCATATATCTTAAGATATTTTTAGCTAAAAGAATTGTCTTTCTAGCATATTTTATAATTGATTATACTTAAGATGATTAGTTAATATAGAATTATAGATCTTTTAGATTAGTATTGTCTATAAAGGTTTATTTTTAGATAATTAAATTCTATCTCTCTATTATAATCGATAATAGTTATCAATTCTATACTTAGATATGAAGATAGTCATTTTTTATTTTAGTAGAAAGTGACAATCTTTTTTAATAACTTTCTGTCTGATCAGCTTATATTATATGTCTTTTTGTATTGATATATTCTATAAGTTCTTTAAAAAGTCTTTAGAAAAAAAGTTCTTAAGTCTTCCCTTTATCTACTCTACTTTAGGTTCTATATAATTGATAGCGATTTTTACTGACAGAATGAGTCGTATCTGATCGTCTTTCCCTATCATAAGGATCTAAACTTCTCTCTCTTTCAACCGATCATCCTTATCGTTTATAAAGGTATTTTATTCTCTTTATGATAAGATGTTAGGTATGATATCTTTATTCTCTAGCTGATATCTTAATATAAAATTATATTAAGATAGCATTTTAGTCTATCAAATTTGTTGTTTATTTAGCTTCTGTTTCTGTAAAAAATACTCTAGATTCTTATGATCA
>NW_006921442.1:0-3802 GCF_000392275.1 Phaeoacremonium minimum UCRPA7
AAAATACTCTTCAAATCTTAAATATCGTATGAGTCTAGCCTATCTACTGCTTTTAATATCTTTATCCCTTACTAGTCGATTCTATCAGCATATATTAGCTTATACCGCTATTTTTATATCTTAGAGAATCAAAACCAGAACCTTTCATCTTAATAGTTATAAAGTCGATCTAATCTACTCTTTATCTCGTTTGTATAAGATATGAATCCATTTGTCGTCATCTTATCTCTCTAAGTCTTAGTCTATAAGGTTTGTTAGATAGAAGTAGTAGTAGATAAAGCAGTCTCCTACCTATACGATAAATATCGTATGATATTGCTAAAGACGCGAAAGCTTATCTACGAATATATATGGTCTATACCCAGCCTCGTATGAGACCAGTAAGAGCTATAGTCCTTTATCTTCCTATCCTCTACCAATATAGCGATCCTATTTCTGTATGATCTGTTTCTCGACGGCCTTATCTATATAGAGTGCTCCTATATTATATGATAGCTTAAGAACATAAAAACATACTATCGAAAGGCATATAGCTGGTTAGGAAAGACCAAATATAGAGGGCTCAGTAGGCAGGCTACCACTATATGAAGGTCTAGGGTCCTTTGTCAGTAGCTCTTCTCCAGTCGTATGGCCAGTAAGCTGTTTAAGGTTGTAAGTTTGAGTCCTAAAGATTCTACCTACTCAACTTAAGAGAGCCTTCACTCTCTAGACTCTGGCCTTAAGAGAGTGCTTTCCTTTAGCTAAGAGTAATATAAGAAGATCCACACTTATACGATCGACTAGATTGAGATAGGTGACAAGAAGCAAGAGCCTAACCTTTGGCTCTAGCGAATATAATAGGCAATCTACCTCTAAGGATGGGATCGTGCCAGACTACTTGAGACCACTAGTCTTAGTATGGTCTCTGGCGATTTGTCGACTCCTAAGACTGAGAATATGGTTATGTTAGCCAACGCGTCAGTCGATAGGGTCGTACGAGCGTCTAAGAGGATTGTTAGAGCTATGGTTGTAGGATATATGGTACTCTTTGAGATTAATAGTGTTACTGACCTTATAAAAAAGAGGAGGATATTCAAAAGTTGTATAGAGAAGCATACTCTCATACGATATATCTGTATCGTATAGCGGATCCTAGCTTATATCATTCGGACAATAGAGGATTAGGAGCTAGCGAAGAGACCTGGCTATACTCTGACAAGGGAACAGGAGGGTGTATATGATGACTTTACCTTTAAGCTGTCAGAACAGATGAATAATCTAGATCGAGAGTAGCAGTCGTATGAGAAGGCTGACCGGCTTCTGCTTACTCTTATAGTATCTCTGTTTGACTACTAGTTAAAGGATAATATATATGAGAGTACTATACTTAGTAGCCTTATAGTCCTTAGCATCTAAGAGTCTTACGATGAAAGTTAAGGTAAAAGTACTTTCAACTGGCTTATATCATATGAGTATACTCTATTCTATATAGTAGTGATTAAGATTATATATCTTCTTATCATTTATAATATATATCTCTTTAATCAGCAGACAGTTAAGAAGATTTGGGTCAAATGTAAGATATTATAGAAAGATATAGAAAGAGAGGCATTAGGTATGTTTAGCCTTATATGAGAGTAGATGACGTAGTTTATAACCTATCTAATACCTATAAGTTAGCCAACACTAATAAGCTAGATCTTAGACATGTTTGCCTATAGTATGGCCATCCATATGACAATCATGATCTAGGGCAAGATATAGTGGGTAAAAGAGGAGGTTACCTTTGAGAGGACTATCTTTACTATAACGTAGCTATAGGAGATGGTCCATATAGTAGCGGAGGAGCTGACCTATATGATGGCGAAGCTTCTCTTCCTGAGAGAAGGTGAGAGCCTACCAGAGATATAGTAGGATACTCTTAGGGATGACATTAGCAATAACCAAACAGGCTACTTTTTTATGGAAGATTAACGAAACCACTGGTTAGCTAATAGAGTAGAAGTGCTTATATAGCGTATCATAAAGGACCGAAGTCTCTACCATGAGTGGATTTAAGAAGGGCTATAGCCTTTTCGTATAAAAGCCATCTCAAACTATTTGTAGGAGGTTGACTACTTTCACTTTAGGCTTCTACTGCTTACTTATCTAACCTATGGCTAGCCAGCAAGAAGGATAGAGCTTTTGTCTGTTCGTTTCCAGAACACATCGTATGGGACCCTTTGTAACATCTTTATTTAAAATAGTCTTATTGCTATAGTCATATGGTACTATAAGAACTATTCGATAAGAGAGTCTTATAAGACGATCTATCGCTATCTACCCTAGGAGGTAGGGTAGCATTTTATACGATACCTATGGCTTATGCTTCCTCTTATATAGTAGCTACAGAGTATTGGGTTGGAAGAGCCAAGGCCCAGTCCTTTTCTCTAGAGTAAGACACTTATGAGAGACTCTTCTCCCGCCAGTAAACCAGCAGCAGCATTAGACGATAAGGGTGGGCCCGTATGAGGCGAGGGCTCGTCGGACGAAGAGAGTGCTAATGACAAGGGAGATGGTAGAGATGGTAGAGATGATCCGACATTTCCTCTTTGGAAGCCAGACAAAATGAGCTATATCGTACGCCAGACTAGCGAGCGTCTAGTCGGTGTCTCTCTTAATGTCCGAGTATGGCGACAAGTGATTATAGCCATTGTAAGATGTTATCTGGGCCTAGAGGTTCAGACTGTCTGGCCTGGTCTGTCGTACGACGACGACGACGACGACGATAAAGCTTTAGCTGAAGAAGGTTTTTAAGATTATATAGAAGATATACAGACTAGTCATACCTTACTGACGACTGACATAGTATACGGTCGGTAGGTGAAGGAAGGTCTAAGTCTTCTAGTTATATAATGAGATAGATTTTGATAGGCGAGTGAAAGGTGATACTACTTCCTTGGTTTCTAGCTAGAGAGCCTCGTATGACGACGATATAAGAGGTCCTTTACCGCCTTCATATAGCAACAGTCTGGACTCTTGTAGGCTCTCCGCCTTAGTTGGATCCAGCAGGTCAACCTATAGGCTTAGCTGGCTTAAATGCTTAATCTTGATATAGCTACGTTTTCTGGCATCTAACGGCCGGTTATCAAGGCTATCGTATAAGGAGAGACGCCCATCCTATAGATAATAGCCATAAGGGTAGGCAAGAGTATATCCTTTATGCTGTCGGCGTACTACTCTCTAGATAGTGTCAATATAGTGATTATGCCTATGCTGGCCTTATATAGAGACCTAGTGGATAGGTGTCGTATAAGCTAGATTAGCGTAGCCGTCTGGCAGTCCTAGCATCCTGTCCAAGCCGTATCCATCATTCTTATAACGTTAGAGTCGGTTGTTACAAAGGGGTTCGACAACTTTGTTAATAGGCTGATCGTATGAGGGTAGCTGGATAGGGTCTTTTTTGACGAGTGCTATCTGGTCCTAGACAGCTTATATAAGTTTCAGCCGGCTTATCTTAAGCTAAGGGACTTCTTTGGCAGAGTCGAAGTCTAGCTTATATATATGATAGTAACGTTGCCACCATACAAGTAAGACACCTTGTTTAAGCGTCTAGGGCTCAAGCCAACAAGGGTTCAAGTCTATAAAGATAGGACGATATGGCCTAACCTACAATATACTGTCAAGAAGGTAGCAACCAAAGCCGAAGAGCTATGTTAGATCTAGCAGATTGTCAAAAGACTATTAGCATCGTACGAAGGTGGTAAGGTCATCATATACTGTCGCTATATAGCCCAAGTCAAGAAGGTCGGCAAGCTTCTTAAGTATCCAACATACTATAGTA
>NW_006921443.1:0-4149 GCF_000392275.1 Phaeoacremonium minimum UCRPA7
AAAAAAAAAAAAAAAAAAAGCTACAAGAACTGTCACCTTAGTGGAACCGTTGTAGAGTCTTGGCTTCCAAGATTTGCTATTGTGGTAGATCAAGAAAAACTAGCTGCCCAACTACCTGTAAGGAGTGCCTATTTGTTCTCTCCGTCTTCATCCTAGGTGCGCCGCCAACTCCAAGCCAGTCCAAGTAGTCCATATTAAAGAAAATTATCTCAAATCTAGAGAGATCAAATAAAAGAAGCAAACTAATCATTCTAAGCCATTGTCCTATCGCTAAGTTCCGCAGAGCTAGGTTTCTCTAGTGTTGGCGCAGTTTCAGCAAACGTAACGCTCTGCTGCCGCGGCTTGGGGATGTCCATCATTTCCAATCGAACTGAAGGGGCAAGCCGGATGACCAAATCACCCTCAGGAGTAAATGCTAGGAGCTTTGCATTGTAGTCGGCTGTGTCCACAGTTGGACGACGTATTCTGGAATTGGGATCCTCACTCTGAGCCCGAATCGTCGGCGCCTGACTGAGCGATTCGTTTTGGTCTGGTGGGTCAGGTTGACCTGGTTCACGACCACGGCTGTCCCTTCGAGACGATCGAATACTCTTTGCTGTGCTTGTAATCCCTACATGACAAGCGTGGCCTAGACCAGCGACGACAAGAACTGGTGTACCGAGTGCCAATGACCAAGGCCTATAGAGTATCAGCACACGACCATCACACATGAAATGACCATGGATGAAGGCGCAAGCGAGAGGCATCCGTTAGCGTGGGAAGTTAAGGAAGAATAGAACTTACGGATGTTTTCTCTCTTGTAGCGAGTGGGAAATAGCCAGGATTATACCCAGGATGGCGATAACACAGCCAACAGACATCACCGTCCAAGTGGACCAGTATAAAGATATCAGCGGCTCGCCATCACAGAATTGAAGAGCCATGAGCAAGTAAACTTCCAAAACGCAAAGCACGACGGCAGGAGCTCCGAGTCCACAGCACACGAAGAGACACTTTCTCATCTCACCGCGATGCTGTTCACTCTGTGCAGAAAACCTTTCCACTGCATCTTGGGCCCTGTATCATATACATAATTAGTGATGCTCTCACGTTTGCGACTGGAAAAGGAACGGAATGTCTGGGGACAACAATCTTACTTGTTATAGCGCCACGATGTGATGAAGAGCGAGAATATTATAAGCAGGAAGAAGGTCCAGTATAGCCACTCCGCCTCTCGCCGATGAAGATGGCTTGCAAATTTGGCATAATAGTCACAGTTGCCCGCGTCTTTGAAAGGAGTCGACCGGACTACTCCTACTTCGGCATCCATCGTAGATGTAGAAGTGATAGGTAGAAGAGAAGCGAGAGCAGTCCCAGTGGAATTTGAAGAGGGACACTGGAATAAAGAGGGGAGCCTTCACGGCAAAGCTGAAGCTTTTCAACACCCACGGAACAAGAGGGACCTTAAGAACTCGTGCTTTATGGGCTGAATGGACCCATATGTGTCTCTTCATCTACCCCAGGTTAGGCGGAGTCAGATGGATATGGCAGTCATCGTGCATGTGAGTTGTCTCCATCATACTTGCTGTGTTTGCCAGACAGCTTGGTCACGGGCGGGCGACGGCAGATGCGTTACACCAAAGCGGTTCCTATGTTGATTTGATAATGTAGATAGATGCCTTACGGACGTCCTATTGCGTTCATTCTCGGCGCAATTGCTCGTGCTAGGCTCAAATATGGCTGAGTTTCTTGGCGGCACCGCTGATGTGCGACATTGACTGCCGATCAGAGACTCGGCGGGGCGGCAAGGCAAGGGTTGTTGAGGTTGGATGAGATCCGATCTGAGGATAGCGGACCAGACTTAACCTTCCTGAAGGCCAAGACTCTGATAACGACGGAAACAGAGACATCCATGATCCATAGGCTCCAGTTTCCGATGCACTTTCCGCCCCGCCAGGTGTGCATCGTGGAACTGTGTTTGCGCGGCCTCTGTCCCTCGACCCCCCAATCCAAGCTTACAAAGTGTATTTTCTCTTTTTCCTTCTTCCGACTAGCTCATCCCTTCCATCAGCTCAACACTATCCAGGATCATGCCTTTTCTGAGAATATACTCCCGTAAAGCCTGAAACTCCACTCCCTGCTCTTCACCCCAGCGATGCTGTTCCGAGAAGCCAAATGCGCAGGCGACAGTGTCCAGAGCTGCGCGCTCCTCTTCGCGGAGCCACCTTTCCCGGAGAGCCATCCCTGGTGCCCACGTAACTCTCTTCATTTGGTCATTCTGCGTAGTAACAGCCATGACGCCGAAAGCTGCGGTACATCCAACATAGGTCAAGATGCCAGCAAAGGCCACAGCAGTAGCACTTGTGTCATCCATAGTGTTTTGCAGGTGAGACAAATTACTCGCAAGGATAAACACAGCGGCCGGTGCTGCAGTGAAGGCTGCGAAGGGAAGGAATGCCTTTCTCAGAACCTTTGATTTGATAAATGCCTTTGTAGCGTACGTGTTCTCGATGATCCCGATTGCCGCATCCATGTTCTTCGCTTCGATGGCTACTTCCAGGGCTTTCTCCACGACTTCGGGGCTGACCGCCTTAGCCAACTTGTTGGGATTCTGCTTGACGAAGCTGATGGAGCCTGCAGCTCCACGAGGTTGCGGCTTGGATGCGTACAGCCTGAAGACATGGGGCAGTGTTTCTGGCCTGCCAAGCCGGGCCTGAAGGACAACATATTGGCCCAAGAGCTGCGGTGTGATGGGGATATTCTGATGCGCAATGATAGCGTATGCTGCATCCGAGATACTGTCAATAGCCTCTCTCGCCCGTCCGGGTTCCGTCAGCTTTGGCTGTGGTTTCTGACTCGCTTTAGCTGCATTTCCATCTAACGACAACAGATCTGAAGTGACGGTGCCAGACTGTGTCTCCCTGCTGCTAACCTGTGGTTGGACGAAGTACTCCATGACTAGATTGGCAGCATTTCGGCAAGTTCGCAGAGCCGCAGTGACGCTGGCTGCGCTGGGCACCTCATCCTGAGAAAGTAACGTATCTTTGACCCGTTGCACCGATGCAACCACCTTGCTCAGCTCTGGGCCCTCCGTGGGCGCCGGAGGGTGAAACCGGTCTTCTGCTGCTGCAGTCTTCACTGACGCCTTCCGCGCTAGGACAGGCGACGAGATGGCAAACGACCTTGAGCTAAAGCTGGATGGCCCGGGTCGGAACTTCCCTTGGGAGCTTTGAAAGACCTTGATGCCCACATTTCGCGTTGGCGCTACGAAAGACGCCCTCGCAGAGTGATGGATGCGTCGGGCACTTATGAGCCTGCAGATCTGGCAGATCTGGGAGCTTGGCCTTTGCTGGGCAAGCGGGCGGTGCATAGTGAAAAGCAATCTGGGCGTGAAGATCAGGTCGATAAGGGAAGAGAAGGTTTGAAATGAGGTTCAATGGTGTTTAAATAACCTCGAGCCGGGCATATAAAATGATGCTCAAATCACATCCACCCGTTTCGGCGATCTTTTTTTCCTTACGCGAAATAGGTCGCGCTGCACAAGAGCCTCCATGCTTTTCTGGGACAACTAGCAATGCTAATGCAACCTTGGCCGTTAGCCGGTGCGGACACCTGTGCACCTAACACTGGTACATATCATATCCACATATAAGACCATACAAAGTAGACAATAGCAGCCTGACTTTCATCAAAAGGTTAGTAAAGTGCCATTCAGAGCGTATCGCACGTATTTATGCCTTCACCACTTGATAGAGCGTCTTAAAGCTGTGTAATGTTTAATTGATAATTCCCACTGTGACCTGGAATTGGTAGGGGATCAAGTGCAAAGTTGTTAGTGTGGCTTGACCCCCTGGCTCCCAGCCTGTCAACCTGTTCTAGTGTCCTATTGAGGTGCCTGGCGGCCTCTGCGCCACACTCTGACGACACGCGGCTGCTTGCTCCAACCATCCTCGGCGCTCAACTTGACTCTGTTCTTGAATGCCTGCCTTCGATACGACCGTTTCATTTCCACACTACGACTGCGCTGCTTCAGGCATTTCATTGCACGCAGGCCGAGACTCTGGAAGGGCTCTTGCTATCCAGGACAGTTCACTTTCGATGAGCACCTGAACTACGACTTTAGTACTGCACTCGACTCCCGAACGATGCCTCCTCCTCCTCCCCCTCCTC
>NW_006921443.1:4213-5699 GCF_000392275.1 Phaeoacremonium minimum UCRPA7
CTTCCTGGAGCTGGATCTCTACCGCCACGGCCTCCTGGGGGTGGAGCAAATCGGGTAAGTGGCCCAATTGCGTCGCCCTGTCCATCAGGTCATACCCAAGTCTTGCCTAACTGACCCAAACGCAGGGCGCCCTTTTGTCGGACATCAGCAAAGGAAAGGCGTTGAAGAAGACCGTTACGAACGACCGATCGGCGCCGGTGGTAGGGAAGGTATCTAGCGGTCCGGGGCCATCACCTCTGGGTGGTGCGCCGCCAATCCCTGGCATGCCCAAAGCACCCAGCAATCTGGCGCCGCCTCCTCCCGGTAATAGAGCCCGAAGCAATAGTGATCAGGGCAGCCGGGAGACTGCTTCATCAAGCATGGATAGTGCGCCACAGTTGGGAGGTCTGTTTGCCGGAGGCATGCCCAAACTACGAAAAACTGGTGGAGGCGTAGATACTGGAGGTAAGCTCTTCCATTCACTCCTGAAATTGCCGAATGCTAACGATTAACAGCGAGCCGGGACTCTTCATATCTCTCCGACCCGGAAACACCATCTAGATCAGTACCGAAACCGCCTGCGATGTCCGCGCCAAAGCCTCCCCCTGGCGCCGCTCCTCCTATACCTGGAGGTCGACCATCACTGCCTGGCACTTCAAGCGCACCATCGTTCCATCCGTCGATAGCAAATCTCAGAAAGACCGCAAACAGCGAAGCTCCTCGGCCTCATTCGTCTGTTTCTATATCATCACTGAAAGGAGCGCCGCCGCCGTTACCGATAGGAAAGAAACCACCTCCTCCACCAGGCTCACGCAAGCCTTCTTCAACAACACCCCTAGCTCCTCCTCCACCCCTTCCGGGCTCTGCGGCACCTCCTCCTCCTTCCTCCTCTGCCCCCTCGGCGCCGCCAGCTCCACCACCACCTCCGCCATCTGCAGCACCTCGCCCACCACCAGCGCCAAGTAGATCACAACTCCCCCCTCCTCCTCCACCAGCACCCCCTAGTGCCCCTGCTCCGAGTATTGCTGTCCAAGCAGCTATCCGAGCGGCTGCGGGTGCCAGTTCGCCTACATCAGCACCTCCGCCACCACCTCCTCCTACCAACGCACCTCCGCCGCGCTCGTCCGCTCCCAGTCCACCCACTGCAGCACCCGCGCCGCCGCCGCCGCCTCCAAATGCAGCACCACCACGCTCTCAAGCGCCATCTGCTCTTCGTGCGTCCATGTTAGACCCTAGCATGTTTACATTGAGCCCGAACGGTGCAAAGAGCCCGAGTCCAACACGCAACGTGTCGAGCCCAGGGACTCGTCCAAGCAGTCAAGGGATAGGAGGCGGAGAACGGTTCATTGTGCAAGATCCCAGGTGGAAGTTTGTAGACGAGTCACAGTTCCCGAAGCCAAGAGACTTCCACGGCGGACAGAAACGTTATCGGGCTGGCAGAGGGAGCAGTGTGCCCCTAGATCTGAGTGCACTATGAGACAGCAGATCTGTCGTAGGGTGCTGTGTA
>NW_006921443.1:5766-17295 GCF_000392275.1 Phaeoacremonium minimum UCRPA7
CTGGCGTGACGTTCTGCAGCAGGTTTGCATGCCTTATAATGGCGCGTATGTATCACTCCTAGTCGGGTGGGATAACTAGAAATTGGATCTCACGTATAAACTCAAATAACTTTGTACATTGCTTCATTTGCTGTGAATGTTCTATTTCACGGTCTTAGGTTCCGGTAACGACTAGGCCTTATCCTCTCGGCGATTGCATCTCGTCCCTCTCTTTTCGCTCCTCCCACCTCCTTCGCAATGACGTGCCGTAGACACCACCTGCTAGGCCTGCCACTGACGCAGCCAGAATCGCCGCGCCGTGGTGCGCAGGCTTGAATTGACCCCTCTCCAAGAGTCTAAGATTTGAGAAGTAACGCGTGGTGCCGTAGACGATCGATCCACCACCAAGAGACATGAGTGTGCCGACAAGGACCTGAGACTGCTCTCTCTCATGCTCGTGGGCCTCATCACGTGGCTGTGGCTGTCCTTGCTCTCGTAGAGGGCGCAATAGCTCTTTAAGATCGAGTTGTGAGAAGCGCTCGATGGCGATGCCTAGCGCCACGAAGCCAAGGCCTGTCCGGATCCATGCGAGGAATGTTCGCTCTGAGGCAAGATGATCGCGCGCAACGGAGCCTGTATTTTGGTACGTCGGGGTTTTCCAGCGAATCCATCGAGATAGCATTGTGCGTTTCAGAAGGGATATTCTAAGCGTAAAAATGCATGTGAAGGATGGCTAATGTCTGGGACCTCTTGACAAGGTAGGTGGGTTGTTAGATAGTTGCCCAAATATGTAGTTAGTGGTAGATCACATGCAGTGAATGCTGCGGTGTCGCTAACCCAATCAAGCTTGCTGGAGCTCACAGCGAATCACCTAACTAGAAGTCTAGTAGTCAACAAATATGTGTGATGATGATCGGGCGTCACTACAATAGTCGTCATTTAATGCTATTCTAAAAAAGGTCAAATAGTAGCATGTCAACACGAGCTAGTTGCCCTCAATTTTGACGTTTTATGTCAAGGCTATGATAATTTCAGCTACCAGATTGGGCTAAGAATACCTAACACGTAATATTGGAAGATAATGGATGATTTTGGCAACAACTTATACCCTTGATGGCCATCCGAATAGAGGTATATTAACCCACTTCCCTAAACCTACGGTCTAATCGAGGAAATCTTCATTCACAACTGCTTGGGACTGCGATCTTGCTAATATTGTATAAGGCTTGAAAATTTCCATTTTATGGATGAATGAACATAGTTCTCGCCTAAGTGTCTGCTAGGCTCAAGGAGCTCTCAGATTGTCGCTGAGAGCAAGACCTCCAATTAATCTAGGTCAAGAGCTGTAGCGCCTTCGTCCCGGATAGTGCCAGGAATTCGCAATCGATAATTGCCCGTGCCCTCTTCAAAGAGTTCAGTCCAGCGTTCGAGACATTCTGGCAGAGTGAGAGGAACCTCCCATGGCGGTATCCTATTTCTGCGCCTGCTTGAGAGAATGTCTATCCCAATGTCCATGGCCCTGGTGCTACGAAGTTCACTGAGTTCGTCTGTCAGTAGTTGACGGTGGGAGTTGTTAGTACTTGTTACTCCGAAGCCATCAGATCGCTCGGTTCATGTCTGAGGAATTGTGTCTCCCACAACGCGCATAGTCTCTGATGCCATCGTTCGAATGTGGGAAGATCGTCTCCGACAAGATGCCGATACATATCTACCCAGGTGTGGCCCTTCTTTAGGTCCCAGCCGCAACGCTGACAGTGAATCGGACAGGGACTCTTGTTCATCTCATCGCAGGCTGACACGACACAATTGAATCCGGCAATCCTGTGTAAGATGGTAACCACCACATATGTGGCACCCTCGATCATGGCATCTTCGGCGTGCGCCTAGATCACTGAGGAGACGGCAATCTCTATGAGGGCGCTCCGCCGTGATAGGTCGATTGTACATGCAACACCACACATTGCATGACATTGCTGTATGGTGCACTCCTTCATTGTCATGTAGGCATTTGGCCCAGCAATGGCGACATTCGACGTCGCATTCATCAAATATATGGCGAGGAAATTGTGTGCAGAGACAGGATACGCTGGCATAGGCACAGTCTTGACTCCTGTGGTCTTGAGTACCGCAGTGCCTGCATGGATGACCATAGCTTGACTGCCCGTGGTCTCTTTTTCCGCAATTTGCACAATAAAACGGTTCTTTCTGTGATCTTGCTGCTACCACTTCAAGATCGGTAGCCCTCTCACAGGCTCGGGCGGTAACGACATCTTGCATAGCTCTCTGAGGATGATCGTTCCACTGGGGCCGGGGCTCTTCGACGAAATCTTCATTGGCTGCTGATTCGAAAGATGAGACCGAGGACGTATTATCATCCGCTTGAATGTCCGTCATACTGAGAAAGCGTCTCGACCCAGAGTCAGCTTGGCGAGCATATCGTTCGGCACTAGAACCAGCGATCTCGACCCTCTCTGGTAATGCGAAGGAAACACGCCTGCGACCGAGCAGATTTCTTGCAACACCAGATGATTGGTTCTCAACAAGATCGTTCGAAGGGGCGCGGTGATAGTGTGAGGGGTTTTGCTCAACGTCTGATCGAAAGCGATAGTCCTGCTGATGTCTACTTGATCTATTCAAATTAGCATTTACAGTTGGACGAGACGTACCTCTGGAAATGAATTGATTTCCTTCACGACTGTTGTACTGCTGCTCTTGGATGCGAATATCTTGGGGTATCATTGTAATATCGATTCCAGACTAATTCAGAATGAGAATGATTTGATGCCGCGTCAGATCCGAATATTGCTCCTGATCTGTATGGGCGCTGCCGCTGAGCACTTGCCCGCAGCCGAGGTATTTCTTGATGGCCGGTCTCAGGCGATACTGAGTTCTGGCTGGTACGGAAGGTGCGAGACGGTTCTCCGTCCATGATTTGCCCTTCTCTGCTGTTTCTCAGATTGGGTTGATATGAGTATCTCTCTCGTTCCGTCATTTTGACGTTTGAACTGTGCTTTTTTGTGCTTGGTTTATGAAAATATCAAGGTTGTTTGTTTTTGTTGTGAGCAAGGGAAGGTGCTCTAAAGTCAACAGATAGGGGAGTGCTTCTACATGGGTTGGTCACGGGACCATTTGCTCAAAGACGGTGCAAGCATCGCATCTCAACGAGCTCTGTTCGACCTGCGGTGGAAATCCAGGCTGTGGCTTGGCTTGGATATGTTTCAGACCTGAGTTGTAGCTACCCAAGCGAATTCTACGAAGATCTCCTGCATATAATCTATAGTCATACAAAACCCTCATTATGTTCTGACCTTTGCCGCGTATGAATAAATTGTATCGACTGACTGTCACTGAAAGCTCGAAGAATGGACTGCGACTGTTTGTAAAAATGTATTAATACGAATGGTATAAAATAGAGACAAGAGCCCCCCTCTCTTCGCCTCCTCGCTGTCCTAAGGAGGTGCCTGAATCAACAGCGTCCTCCTCGTCCAGCTCCCCATGTCCCCGTTCCACTCCTTGTCGGTGATCTCACTTCCTCACACTCTCAAACCCGCATCCATTTTGATCTCCTCAGAGCTATATACATCTGATCTCCACTTGAGAGGCTCTCTACGGGGAGTCGTCACCGGTGAAGTCGACGCTCTGGCTGGTCTCGCCGGCGGCATCTTCATCGAGCTGGATGTTCTTGTTCAGCTTGGTGGTCTCCTCGTCGATCTTGGCGCTGTTGTCGTTGCCGTTGACGGCCTGGTCGATCTGCAGGGCCAGGACCTCGAGCTTAAGCTTCAGAACCTTGTTCTTGATCTTGCCGACCTGCAGGGCATCGGCCGCAGCACCGTCACCCGCGGCGTCGATGGCGTCGTTGAAGCCACCAGCATCCGTCTCGGCGGCCTCGGCGGTCACACGGGCCGCCTTGATGATGTCCAGATCGTCAGGATCGACGTTGGCCAGGTCATTCTCATCAATCTGTTTCAATGTTAATACTCTCTGCAGAGAATATAGGCGAATGGCGCTAATACTCACAGGGAAGTTGGCCTGGACCTCGGCGAGCGCATTTCCAGCAACACCATCAGAGACCTGGAAGTCGGCGTAGTCCTGAACAGTCAGGACACCAGCACGCTTCTGCTTGGGTGCCTCAAGGGCGGGCAAAGCAAGTGCCGAAACGGCAACGGAAAGAACGACAGCGATCTTGGAGAAATACATCTTTGTTTGTAGTGAATAGATTATTCTTGACTCGAAGAAGAGAAGTGGTAAAGAGTGCACAGCAACTTGAGTTTAAAAGACAGCACAGCTGTGAAGAATGAAGGTGAAGAGATGTAGAGAAAGGTGAGAACCGAGCAAAGGAATGGTGGTGAGGAGAGAAGAAGAGACAACCTACATGATGAGCGGATGGACTGAAGATCTTATAGCTGCCAAATGACACCTTCTAATGCGCTGGCTCGAGAGCCCTTCTCAAGGCGATCTCTACTCAAACAATGGCCTGCACTCGCTAGCCAGGAGACCCGCCAGATTTTGCGTCAGGCGATGCGCTCATACCGGCCAGCGCCCCTTCAATCCTTGTTGACAAGAGTCGTCTGAACTCCTCCAAGGGGCCACAAGCGGGGACAGTCATGGGAACGGGGTGGCGCCTCCGGGAGAGTCCTCGCGAGCATCCGTGAGCCAGACCAGGTTATGCTCGGATCGACGGCCACGACCATGGATCCAATGGGCATCCGTGGATCGTGAGCCAAGACCCGGGAACGCCAAAAGGCGGGGACTGATCACGGCGACGACAATGCATGAACATGACCTGTTGGGAAGCCTGTACAAGCGGACCCTGGTGATAGTGAGGCTCGTACGCTAAGCGCTGTCTCGAGGTTGTCGCATCTTGGAGATCTACGACAAGCCCTTGGCAGTCACCTAAGCTTTGCTGGGCATTTCTAGGCGGAACAAACTAGGGCACAATTGCTGGCGCTCGTTTTACACTTACCCAGACTGGGCTCAGGGGTGCTCTCAGCACCAATGAAACGCGCCAGCATGCTGCAAGGATTCGACCAGGCCAAGGTTCTGGCGGTGTTCGGGTTTGAGAGCTGGACATTCTCGCATCCGAAATCCGCCCAGTTCTCCTTGTTCATCTCAACATGTTGACAAGGTTTGCTGGCTCGGTTAATGGCGTGCTGGACCTCGTTCTCGAAGACGAGATGAAGTAGAAGGCTGACATATCCGTCGGTTGCTTCGGTCGGCTTTGGCTACCGGCGCCAAGAAATTCTACGAAGACGCTGCTGTTTCAGGCGCCTCAAGAAGATGGGCATGATCCAGGAGAGAACTCCTCGGTCTGGCGAACGAGCACATTTCACCGCATAAGTTTGGTCACGGAAATCATTCCTGCACCCTTTTGTCTTGTAAACGTTGTAGCATAAGTCGACTGTTCGTCTCCGCATGATCTTCTGGCACACACGGAACATCGTCGTTTGCTGAGCCGAAGATCCTTCCATTGTGGTTGATGGATTTATTCTTGGAGTGCCGGCCCGTCTCTTTGACCTTCTGGTTCCTGCGCTGTGTTTCAGCGATCGTGAACTTAGTCCAGATGCGCATGGAACGGCGATGAAGTGCTCTTTAGAACAAAGCGCCACACACTATACAGGAGCTTTGTCCGGACGGACTCGGCCTGTGGCTAGTGATATGCATACGCAATACCGCAACAGGACAGTCGTAGGTGACCTACTATCTAATCTTGGTCTCGAAGACTACGGGCGGTGCTTTAACACGCCTTTCTATATTTGCGCTCTCAGATTCCGAGCTTGAGAGGATTGATGTTGAAAGACACCATGATTTGGAATATTCATAGGCTACTAAGGCTCAGAGTTCAAGAATGAGTTTGGGATACCACTGCCAAGCTGAGGTGGGTCGTACCTTGGTAGAGTATAAGGTGAGATTTTAGACAATTCTCGGTGCCATTGCCGCGCAAGGCTCTGCGAGGAACCGACTTCCTGACAACACCCGACTCCGGTAAATGAAGAGAGTTGAGCGATTGGCCCGTTCCGGGAGGTCCGCCCCGACCTGTGGACGACTGCCGTTGCCGTAGACGGCCTTCGCAGTAGACAGGCTACTCGTCCACGATATGTACACTCTCGTACAAAATTGCCTGTGTGTCCGTTTTGCCTCAACTTCCTCCGGCTATGCGCGCGTCACGAGTTGGGGTAGTTAATTCTCTCAATGCTTCCTGATCCTCTTCGCATTGACTGGCCAATCGCCAATCGACCAACGGATCAATTGTGGCATACGCCTCTATCATGAGAATGGCCTGTTCTAGATACGAACATCTGGATTGAGGAGACTGGTAATAATTGCTGGTTCACCAGACTCCGGTCCATCTTGTCATTCTACATGGGTTGACGTGCTGATTTTCCACCGACTCGCCCAAATTTACTATTCGTATCCGGTGTGGAATCAACTCCACAGGAAACGGTCGCCTTTATCGCAGATTCCACACATCACTTGTGAGCGGCATAATCTTGCTGGGGGTGGCGGACGCCTGCACCAACATCCCCGCACAAGAGAGACACTACCGTTAGGTATGGCGTCGCTAGACTGGAGTTGGCAGCGCCCCCATGAAGTCACACTGATGTCCCGCACAACAAAAGATGGGGCGCCGAGGCCAGAGAAATGGCTCTTTTCGTTTAAACTAAGACGGAGTCTTAGCGGAATTTGGGGAGCACCTGGGCTCGAGCTGGGCTAAGTACGGCGTAGCACAGTTTTGGCCGAACTTCGCCGTACACACCGGTATGCTGTGGCTTGCTTCCCCAATCTCTACTCCAAGCCGGGTTGGTCGGTCTGTGGGGTGTCTCCTTGGCCACCATGAAAAGTATGGAGATACCGAGGCTGGCGTGTCACCTGGACCGGGTGCCTACCAAGCTGGGTACGCCGCCGGATAGGCCGCCGGCTACAGTTGGCATGCTGCTGCTCGCTTTAACGGGACAGCTTCCCTCTTTCGGGGTGTTCATTGTTCCAGATCGACAGAAGCTTGCTCTTGAGAACTGCTCATATCACAGACCACGTTACGGAGGTTCTAGTAGCATACAAGATTGATTCGTACAAGCGCATAGTATCCTACAACAAGCGATTGCACATCACACAGCTCTTGGCTTTCTGTTTCCCCCACGATGCCGCACCTCGTTTCCTTTCCAAGAATCGAGATACCTGAGGTTGACCTCTTCACGTTTCTCTTCGAGCGGAAGGACAGACAGTTCCCCGACTCAAAAGGTACAAGTCCAATTACAGCCACAACTTTTCTATACATTCCACTCACGCGTGAGACTTTCAGAGCTATTCACCGATGGGAATACTGGTCGGACCTATACCTTCGCTCAAGCGAAAGCCTCTGCGCTCGAATTTGGAAAGGGCCTTAAGTCAGAATGGAATTGGCAACGGGGAGATGTCCTCGCCTTTTACACTCCGAACAACATCGACACCACCGTTGCGACTTTCGGCCTGCTCTGGGCTGGCGGCATAGCTAGTCCCGTCAATCCTCTCTACACTGTAGAAGAGCTGACCTTCCAATTAACCAACTCCAAGGCGAAGGCCATTATCACACAGAAGCCTTTCCTCAAGGTCGTGCGCGAGGCCGCGAAGAAAGCCGGCATACCGGAGAAGCGGATCATCCTCCTTGGCGATGAGCATGATGAGTCTGGTAAATTCAAGCATTTCACGAGCGTCAAGAGCACCGCATATTGCGGGCAGTACGCACCGACGAAAGTCAATCCGCGCAAGGATCTGGCATTTTTGGTGTATAGCTCCGGAACGACCGGCATGCCAAAGGGCGTCTGTCTCTCACACTACAATGTGATATCCAATCTCAAGCAGTTGTACGAGGTTGAGGGCCGTAGCTTCTCATCATCGGGCGGTTGGGATGGAAAGGGTGACAAGCAACTTGGTTTTCTGCCATTCTTCCATATTTACGTGGGTGGTTCGACAGATTTAGCTCCATTTCTGGTTTGCTAACTCACGTTCTAGGGTCTCACCGTTTGTATCTTCCAATGTGCCTTCAATGGTTGGCAACTAATTGTCATGCCTCGATTCGACATCGACAAGGCGTGCCAACTAATTCAAGACTACAAAATCACATATGCATATGTCCCACCGCCAGTTGTCCTCGCTCTGGGGAAGCATCCCGCAGTGAGCAAGTACGACCTCACATCGATCAAACTACTGAATTCAGGAGCTGCACCGTTGACTCACGAGTTGACCGAAGCTGTATGGAACCGGCTCAAGATTCCGGTCAAGCAGGGCTATGGATTGTCTGAGACATCCCCAGTCACTCACACTCAGCTACCTGACGAATGGGCGAAGTTCGCTGGTAGTGTAGGCAAGCTGGTGTCGAATATGGAGGCGAAGATTGTGGATGAGAATGGAAAGGAGGTTCGAGAGGGAGAGGCAAGTATCCTATCTAGCCGAAAGGCAATTCCTATTGGATTTGGATTTGTAACTAATTTAATTCAGGAGGGCGAACTTTGGGTGAAAGGACCGAATGTCTTCTTAGGCTATCTGGACCTGCCTGATAAGACAAAAGACACATTTTCCGAGGACGGCTACTTCAAGACGGGCGACATCTTCAAGAGGGATAAGTATGGGAATTACTACTGCGTGGACCGGCTGAAGGAGTTGATCAAATACAGTAAGTGCAACCCGAACTGAGCCCCTTTGTTCGCCTACCTATCGAGTCCGAGTCTTATGAATCGAGTCCGAATTCATCACCATTACCTTATCAGGAAATGTTGCCTAACTCAGTAACAGAGGGTTTCCAAGTTGCTCCCGCCGAGCTTGAGGGCATCCTAGTTTCGCACGAGGACATCGCCGACGCATGCGTCATCGGCGTCGAAAATCATGCGGAAGCTACTGAGGTCCCCCGCGCCTACATCGTTCTAAGTCCTGGACAGGAGCGCACAGAGGCAAAGGCAAAAGAGATTGCCGAGTGGCTAGCAAAGCAAGTCGCGCCGTACAAGAAGCTTCGCGGCGGTATCAAATTTATAGATGAAGTCCCGAAGTCGGCTGCCGGAAAGATCCTAAGAAGGGTTCTTAGAGACCAGGCAAAGCAAGAAGAGCGTAAAGAGGGGGCAAAGCTGTAAGGAGGATGTTAGTTTGCTTTATAATGCTCCCCTGAAGACTAGCGACTATTGTCTCCGTGTACTATATACAGGTTGCACTCCAGTGCATGTTACCTTATCCAGTCTATATGCCCGCCAAAATGCTGTGATGGTACATTGATATACACCCAATTGTCTCATCTATCATACAAAGCAGGGCTTTTTAGCCCATTCGCTCTGCCTCTTCCATCAATTTCTCTACACTAAATCTCTCGTCACCAGTTGCGAACCATTCCACCAACTTCCTTCTCTCCAAGGCCCTCTCTTTGCTGACCTCGCTCTTCTCGCCATCCCAACCGCCGTAGAAGCGCTGCAAACACATGACCAGCCACCTTGCATCATCTGCTTTGACTCCTCGGCCCTCCATCACGTTTCCCTGCATCAGCACAATGCCCTTGTCGCCCTGCAGGTCCAAGTGATGCGTGATTGTCGTATGTGGCACCGCAAACTCCCCTCGCGCCTTATACTCGGCCAGTTGAGTGAACAGCACAGTGCTTGTGCTTGTTGGTGGATCGAATGTCCATTGTAGGAAGTGAATCTCTGCGCCCTGCTCTGGGTGTGGCACAGGAAGCACAAACTGTGGGTTCTTGCGCGCTGCCTCCTCCATCGCTGCGTATGTATGCGCCGGCACTACTGCGCAAAGAGAGTTGGGCGACGAGGCATGTCGTAGCCGCCAGATCGCCGAGAGTTCGGGCACGGGTAGATCGCGCGCCTTTGGTAGGTCGAGGATGGCGTCGAGAGGCTTGACGGAGTTCGGAGAGGAGGGGTTGTGCGCGCTCACTGCTGCCGGGCTCAGGGGACCGGGAGTTGACGAGCTCGATTTGCTTTGAACGGCTGTCTCGTCTGACGTCTCTACTGGTGAGACTGTTGGAAACGTCGTAGTCGCCGCATCTTTGAGCCGTTGGTCTTGGATCTTCTCGGAGTAAGCCTTCTTCAACTCATTGATGTCGGCATGGCCCTCGTGCCTGGCCTTGGCGTCGAGCTTGTCTCGGTACTTTTCCAGGACGCTGCGCGATTGCTGTGTTGTCGCTAAGAACCGGACATCATGAACCTGGGCCCAGCGCCTTTGATTGGAGGCGCGCAATGACCGCGAGGAGCAGCTTATCAGATACCGGAGTGCTGGGACTCGTGGCGCTGTCATTGTGGGCTTCTGGCGGGTGTGCACTTCGATCTGCTTCGGTGCAATTAAGGTACATTTGGAGGAGAGCTTTAACAGATACTACCGAGGCTTTTGGCGTTAACCTCCCACCCCTGTCACGTGGCCTGTACAGGGGTGCGGAAACAGGCGCCCCCCTTTTCGGATAGACGGCACCTGGTGTGTAAGTTGGTTATTTAAGATCCGCTTATTACGCTTTATATCTACTTGAAATAGCGGCGGCAACATTGGCATGGCTAGGCAGTGAATCTTCGGCTTCGTACAATTCATAACATGTATATTTATCTAACCATCGAACGGTTGCCTCGGCGTGCTTCTTGAAATGGCTCGTTGTTTGCTGGTGGTGGTAGTTCTTCCCTGAACCGTGTACGAGTCCCATCTATTACCTGGGTGCGAGATCCCATTTTGTCGATATCTTCTCTCTCTTGTTGGTTTCGTTGATGTCTTCCTTGTCAGGAACTTCATTGTCAATCTCATCTTCTTTGTTGGAGACTATTTCTGGTGAGGGAATACTCTCGAGTGGTAGTCCTCTTCATCATCCTCCATTTCGACTTCAGGTATGTTCAGAGGAATGTCAGGCTTTGCCCATAGCTGTGGCATGCTCTCTTCGGTACTCAGACAACGAAATCTCACGTACAACCTTCTTCTGATGGGTTGTCAACGGCAAGCCAGGAGCCCTCGATGAGTCCGAGAAACATCCATTTGACAACGGGGCCTGAAGCCTCCAACACAATGCATAGACTCCATTTTCTAAAATCTTGTTTGACGTTGAGTGAGTTCCAAATAGCAAAGGGTCCCGTGACCAAATCACGTTGACGCGCCGCCCCTATCCATTCAACCTCCTCATTCCCCCTGAAAGTGGAAAAATAAAAAAGCCAAAATGCCCAGCTGCAGCCTTCATACAGATCCAGACTAATGCCTGGATCTGATATGGCGCTCAATCATTTCCATTCTCATTTCGTTGAGAATCAAGATACTCATGCTAACCCGCCTGCTCTTCCACGTTGTGAACTGGACGATGCAAGACCAAGGGAAGCACTCCGTACCACACGAGAACCAGGATCGGAAAATATCCCTTCTACGGTGGCGGTGAGTCATCGTCATTATCAATCTGGTTCCGTCCAGAATATAAATATCTTTCATTCTGCAAATCCACACGAAGTGTTGGAGCAAACAGAACAAGCAACGGGAGCTTTCCACCTGTGACCTCTACCGAGAATTCCAGCCAGAGCTGATAACTTAGGACATCGAAGCCATGGGATGAGTGTACGACATTCT
>NW_006921443.1:17379-32405 GCF_000392275.1 Phaeoacremonium minimum UCRPA7
GTAGACAATGCTAACCTCAACAGACTTTATAGAAACCAGTGGAGAAACTATGTTTAGCCAGGCGGTGAGTGAGAAGGTCCACTAGATCACCACATCCCTGTGAATGAGTTCGCCGAAAATGGAACAGCTAGAATTGCTAGAACTCAACTCGATAATATCGATATACTAGATGCGATAACACCGCGAAACACAGCTCTTAATTTTTTATGCTGGGGAGCAATTACCCCGACAAGACCAAGAGAACTTCAGGCCCGGCCCGTTGGAACCCCGAGCGCAGAGAATTCTGGCCGCCGATTCAAGGGACGATGCCTCGCAACGGACACAAGCCGGGGAGGCTGTCGATATAGCCACCCGAGAAACGATCTGTCAAATTTGCGGATCCCAAGGTCACTATGAGTCGAACTGCACCCAGCCTTGCCGCTACTGCGGCACAGATGAGCATTGTGGCAGGGACTGTAGTCAGTCCAGTATGGCCTGTCTCTGCGCGAAATATCCTCGTCACTTGGTCCATGAATGCTCTATTGTCTGCCGCTGGTGTTTCTATACGTCCGGTGCACGGCACCCTGCAATGACGTGCGACATCAGATGTTGTATGTGTAATCAGCATCTCTCAGCAGAACATCGTCATGAGTCTGGCCGTCTTCTTGGCGATGCGAGCACGCGCATAGCATGTCATGACAGACGATGTCACCTCTGCAATGGCCCACATCTCACACAAGATTGTGAAAAAAGGTTGTGTGCTGTCGAATGAACCGCAGTCATCGCTCGGTACTGGCGCACGAACTGGACGGGATACGCGAGAAGACAAGAACCAGGCTTAAAGAAGAGCTCAGTAAATGGCTGCAAGCTTCAAATCGAGCGGGACCCTGTCTCTGGGGAAGTGCCATGCACGCTTCCAGAATGCAACCAATAATGGGACGACCTTTTCGAAAATGGAACCGGAATCTATGAGGAGCAAAGACCAGGCATACCACGACTTGTTCGTGGTGCTGCTTCGTGGTGCTGCTTTAGAACTAGATGTCACTGTCTTTGAATCGCATTAAAAGGACAGTTCACTTGTCTAATTCCCTCTAAAGTGGATGCCAATAAGTTAAGCAGGTTAATAAACACATAAAAACCTGAAGATACAGTCTCAGTCGTCCTTTTATCCATTATGTAGTGCGTTCGATGCTCTGTAAGATTGTGGACACTAGAATACCTTATTGAGATCCCAAGACAATGATGCCTCGCGCTTCCATTTGTGCTCCTCGGTGACCATAACCAAAGGGTACCCAATGAGATATGCCTTGTAATTCATCTTCAAAAATAGAATCGCTGATGACAAGTGCCAAGAAATGTCTGGATAGGTTGCATGTGCCTTTTACCCCTTCAAGGTCTTCAGCTCCGAGCAATATCGGCAAGATCGCCATCCCCAGACCGTTGTGTGGGAGGATTCTTAATGCGTCTACAGCGATTGGCCAGCGCATATAAGTGAGAATGCGGGGAAGCACACCCCAGGTTACGCTAAAATTGCAGTGCGCCCAGACTCCCGAGACGAGATCGCGTGGCTCGCTCCAATGAGAAGAGGTGGCCACGCACGGATTGGAGCGATGTAGAAAGGGCACCTCCGGCATCGATGTCATTGATTCGCGGTGAGGGGTATGAGCAATCCGGGTTGGGACTGTATTTAGCAAAGCCCCTGTAGCGCAACTCAGCAGCGCCGCCATCCTTAATCCAACCTCACTCCTCTTCATTCACTTCATGCCCAAAAACGGGTAAATAATTGCCGTGTCACGATCGTATCAAGTGCGCGCCGGTGTTTTCTTAAGATGATTGTTTTACATTCATGTGTAGGCACCTCTAGCCTAACTGAAGAAGATAGGTAGGGATGGTACATGCGGGTTTGATCTCGCAAGCCGCTCGAGGGCGACATCGCCGGAGATCATGGGAATCTTGCGTCTTCTATCTCTTTCATACTCTAAACAGGCCCTTCCTAGATGCAACCCCTCTATGGTCTGTCCTCTAGGATGAGCACGCATTGCTGCACTCGCTCTCGCTCTCATGTCTGGCTTGCCACCGGCTTACTCATCCAGGTTCTTCAGGACCCATCTCTGGTCCTCGCTCTGGGAGAAGGGTACGCCGAGCTCAAACAGCTTTACGATAACGTTGCTGAAGTCCTTGAAGAACAGGTCGTTGTCCTTGGCATAGGCCTCGACGTACTTCTTGAAGCTCTTGTCCTGAGTCAGGGCCATATCGGCCGGCAGCATCATGATGGACTTGCTCGGCTTGTCGACGAACTGCTTGGGGCCGTCCCACTTCTTGTACTCCCACTTTGTATCGAGCAGGAGCTTATAGTAGTCGTTGGTCAGAACAGTGGGGGAGAAGGTCCAGGGACCATCGTAGCCGCTTCGGTCAGTGTGGCAGCGACCCAGGGCGTGTGCGCCAGCGAGAGCGACAATCTCCTGGTCGTTGAAACCCATGCGGTAGAAGATGTTGCGGAGATGGTCGTAACCCTGGGCAGCGTCGGGCAGACGGCCGTCAGGGGTGCAGCCAGAGACATCCTTGTCTGTTCGTCCTGGGCGGTAAGGGATCTTGGGACCAAGCATCTCCTGGACGGCAGCGACACCACCAAGAATCCAGAGATCAGAATAGGTGATCCAAGGGAACTTTTCTGTGGGAATTGTCAGCCAATTGGTCGGAAAGTGTCACTCCGGGAGCGACTACAGGAGCATTATTAAGCAATAATGTCTGTTGCCGCCACCGCAGGGCTTTGTGTTACTTACGCTTCACAGGCTCGAGGAACTCTCGTGCGATCTTCAGACCAGCATTGGCGCCGTGGTCAGACTCCGGGGCGAAACGCATGGTGGCGCCGTTGCTACCACCAGTGCCAGTCTCCTTATCGAAGGTACCGCTGCAGTGCCAGGCCAGACGCAGCAGGACGGGGCCATAGCTGCCATCGTCATAGTCGTCCTTCTCCTCCAATCGCTTGGCGATCTCGTTGTACACCTGCTGGTAGTCCTCCTGCTTGGGGGTGAAGACCTTGGGGGCGACAGAGCCACTCTGCTGGATGTAGTAGTAGAGACCAGCGCCACCGGCGGCAGCAGCACCGGCGATCCAGATGAGGGACGAGCTGGACTTCTTGGAGGGCTCAGAAGAGTAGAATCGGCGGCCCTGTTGACGGAAGGCGGTGCGCGGGGCGGCGACGAAGGCGTTGCGGGTGGTGGTGCGCATGGCCGCACGGGCGAACTGGCGGGTTGAGGAGGCCATCTATACCGGACATCAATATCAGCGACAACAAGACTGGGAGTGCGCGAGGAGGACAAAAAAGGGCTATATAATTAGGATTGGAGCTTACCTTGACTCGCGGAGATGTCAGGAAACGGGAGAAGAAGTGCAAGGGAAGGGAAAAGGGTTGCAAGATCAACAAGGAGGGTATTCAGAGAATCAAAAGAGAGAATGAGAAGGATCTCAGATCAGGAAGGCAGGCGGCTCAATACACCCTCCGCCGAAGCTGGGGGAGGGACACCGAGGGAGAAAGGTCGGGAACTTGTGGAAGGGCACAGAAGAGTGACAATAGGAAGACGACTATTGGCTGGAGCTGTGCGTTAGGGGACTTAGGGGACCCAGATGCCAGTGGTAGTCTTGAATCAAGTCAAAACGGGGCCAGGACAGGACAGGGGGCGGTAGCGTGTTGTAGCGCTCACTGGGGGAAGCCGAACACTTTGAGCTAAGGACGTCGCCGAGATAGCCACTACTCGTATGAGAATGGGGCACGCTTCGAAACACAGGGCGGTGATGGCCGGCAAGCCACATCCGCGGCACGTAGAGTAGACACGCGGGTTGGACCCTTGGATTAAATACGACTTTAATTGCTTCTTCTCAGCACAATTTAACTCTCTCACTAATGACATGAAGAGGCGCTCTCGGGTTTTGGGGGCAACATTGATTGAAACACCAGGGAGAATTCGGGATTTGCTGGGGGGTTGAGTCAAAATGCCCGATCCGTCGTCCGGGGGTTACGGCGTATATCGCACGCACTAACTTGCCTTGCCTGCCTTACGCCCTACTGTACTATACTGTACTATGCAGTACCTAAGTAGCCTGCCTTTTGATAGAGCCACTATCCCCAGTCAGTGGAAATGCGATTGCGAAAAGAGCAATGCAGCACTGCAAAATGCATCTCCGGCGCATTTACGAGATGTCGCCATTGACAGTCTCAAGGCATCAGCATGTGGAAGATTTCTGATTTCCGGTATCCCTCCCGCAACCTACCTAGGAAGAAACTGTTCGCCGATTACGGGCATTCTGCCGGCTTCCAAGAAGTTTCAGCTGCCCGCCATCCGGCAACTGGGCACGCTATTCTCGTAGCCACGTGCTTACGTGTCTATGTCAAAGTCGCCGTCCATCCAACGCGACTCCATCCAGGGCCGTCCCCTCGTGGCCTGGATGTCGGTTTGCTTCTTGCTGGACCGAACCTCGAGCCGAGATCTCTCCGAACTGCCTCTTAGATTTCGCCGTTTGGTTTTGGTCTACCTTCCGCCCCTCCAAACTACCCTAAATGGCTGTCCCACTTTTCCCTTTTATAACCACCATACTAGAGTCTGGGCGAATGACTGAATCGCAGTATGGACATGACAAATTCGCGGCACATCTCTCATGGGGATCCTCCGGCGTTGAGATGGCGACCTCTATTCATAGTACACAACTTGCCATAGCACGACTGCCTATGGTTCTTGCCACCTAAAAATGAGTCTATCCATCCCCGGAGAGGTGACGACATCGATTAGACATATCTGACATCAAAATCTGCCCGTGCAATCTTCGTGTGGCAGACATGTACGTGCGCCCATCTCTGGACTCACAATGTTCGTAATTACGCAGGCACCAGTAGCGAGCACAAAGCCGTTCTCTTATTTTTTGGGTTGCTATTTGCTTATGTGCAGGAAGCTCCTATACTCAGAGTCTGCCAGGTCATGTATTCCTGTCCTACGCCTGCCTACCACCATCCTTCACAGTCTGAGGAGGAATTTGCAATGAATCTAAGTGACACCAGTCCGCCGTCCAGCCCAATCCAAACCAGAGGGTTTGAAGGAGAAAAAAGAAGAGTATGTTACAAAGTGCGGCATCCCATTAGTCACATGCCGAATATGCGCAATCAGGAAGAGGGTATAGATCGGTGCCCGAGACAAGTTGGCTTTTCTGTTTTTCGGGTTTATCAATGGAAGTCGGCAGGGCCCTGCGCATTCGGATCCGGCTCGACGAATTGCTCGTAGTAGGTGTAGTACCTAGCTTCCGCCTTCTGGCGAGTGACATCGTCGAGATCTGCCAGAGCTATGCCGTTCTCTTTGACGCCCAACGTGGACTTGGACAGAACAGAGATGGATGGTGGCCTAAATGAAAGCTGTCAGTTTGGTCTTCATAGCCCTGAAAGGGGCTGACTTACCCAAACATCTCACGGTCGATGAGCAGGAATTGCTTCATGGCTTCCTTGCCCCCACGTTGTTGGAGGTACGAAAGGTAAACCTCATAAAGCTCCTTCTTGGTTGCCGCAGACATACGGCTTCTGGTGCGCATCTCATCAAACACGGTCTTGATGCGCTCACTATGCTCAGCCTCCTGCTCAATGCTGGTGGGCTGTGCCAGCTCAAAGTCGAGCCACTTCTGCCAGAAATGTCGACTATCAGCATACCACTGCACGTTCTTCAAGAAGACAGTCCGCGCCTCATCCACGGAGCCCTTGACTGTCCACAGCAGGTTGGCCCATTCAGTGACGAGCGCTGCCTTGGTGAAAATGTCTACCTCGGGCGAATCAATCTGTGCTTTGTACACCTCGATCGCGGCTTCCAGTCCACTCTGGCGTCGCTCCAGGTTACCCCAGGACACGATAGCCTCGACGCAGTTGGGGAGCTTGAGGAGAACAGCTTCGTGAATTGCACGAGCAACGTCCACGCGCCCACACATCTCCTCAAAATAGGCAAACTGCAACCTGATCCCAGGCCTGCTGATGGGCACGAAGAGAGTGGCGCCACGGAGGTAGATGTTACGGACCTCCTCTTCCTTGTTCTCTTGCGCTAGCATCCACCTGGCATATCGGAACCAGAATTCATCGTAAAAGGCGCAAGTTACTAGGCATCGCTCGTATAGTGACGTGACGCGTGAGATGTCACCCTCAGCCTCTTCAAAATCCAGATACTTGCGCCAATTAACAAGCTGCTGACTCTCGAGCTCTGTGACATGGAAGTAGGGTCGCTTGATCTCTGATTCGTAGGTCCATCTCTTCGTCGTTTCGGTCTGTGTCTTCTGGAAAACCTCGTAGAACATAGCATCGATTTTGGCGCGAATGTCACGCTCGACTTCCAGCTCAGTTTTGACCACTCCATAAGGCGCGGCTTCGGCCTCAGTCTCAGCACGGAATTGAGAAACAATATCGGCAGTAACCAGTTCGGATAAAGGTCGAAGATGCGACTGAGTGCGGAACTTCTCGTAGTATCGCGCATATTGATGCATGGGGATATGGATAACACGCGAAAGAATCGCAAAGACCTTCTCCGGTGCTTCCTGTCGTTCCTCATATTCTATGTACTTGTCCCAGAAAGGATGGGCTAGGAAGTCAAGGCCAACGAACAGGGCAGCTCTCTCGAAAAGTCTACAAAACGTCAGCATCCTAGCACAATGGGAAGAGGTGGGGGAATTGGATGGGGTGGAAGGACAGCAAATACAGGAAGGAATCTTTGTGTGAAAGTTAACAAGTCCATTTCCCAAAGCAATCGAGTAACAGCTCATGTCTTGAGGTACGACGTGTAAGCGGAGGGAAAGCTCATGGCGGAGAATGATGTCTGGTCAGGGGGAAACAACAGAGCCTGGTAGATAGTGTGAGACGCAGTCCAGCGTGGTAAGGCTACCGTTGGTACATCTCACCGTGGGACTCAGGTGGTAGTCATGTTCATGCTGTTGAGTTCTTGGTGGTCTCGGCCGGCGGCCACAGGTAGGTCGTGGTACGCTGTGCGGTCGAGGTGGTTATGGGGAAGGAAATCATCCACAGTCTACTTACTCTCTCACAAGCTGTGGCACATGTGTCGTCTCCATTTTGAAGGAGCAATAATCTGTCCAAAGATCGACCGAGTTCGTGATGCTAGCGCATCCGCGCTCGTAAACCATCTCAGCCGACTCAGGGCCAGAAATGTTGAACTCGAGATCCGCATACTTCTTCCAGTATCCGAAAAGTAGAGGAAACTTGAGTAGGAATCGATCGTATGAGTCGCGTAAGGTAGCAAGTGCTTGCGGGCTCGAGTTGCGATTTAGGCCGCCCTCCAAAGCCTCGCAGGCGCGCACCAACTTCTCCCAATGCTCGAAGTTGTCGGGATCGGCTTCCTGTAAGTGACGAAGCATGATCAGCACTGCTCGAGGCCATGTTTCGTCACGCATAAGGCAACATGCTGTAACTTACCACCTCAAGATTTAGCTTCCTGATCTCAGCATTCTCCTCGTCGGAGCCGCCAAAATTGCCGAAGTCGCTCATTCTGCCAGACAGCAGTCGGACGGTGCTGGAAGATCTCACAGGAGCGGCGCAATATCAAAGAAGCAACAAGATCCCCAAACCCGAGATAATAATAATGCTAGAGAGTTGGCCGATAAGTTGGACGCGGCTGTAGAGGGGAGGAGGATGGAGGAGGGTCTGTAAAGAGGGAGGTTGGAGGCACAGAAAATGCTGATGGGGACGTGGTGGATTCGCGGCGACGAGTCAATGAGATGCGCGGAGCTTAAATTCGCTCCTAGCTCCAAAGTACCTACACGTAGAAGCTACAATGGGCACGGGCATCAGAGTGCCTAGCAGCAATCTTTGCGCTAAATTTACCAGCTGAACGGCAAGGGGCGGCGCAGTTCTATAGAGGTGGTGGATGGCCCGTTTTGGGGGCCTGAGGCTGTGTCTTAGGTAAGCCAGCCTGCAGCAAAACTGATCTCTTCTTGCAGATCCACAAACTCGTCTCTCCTTCTTCTCTTTCTTCATGAGCTTATGATGATTCACATAAAACAAACACATGATAGGAAGAGGCTGAACGCCCCCTGTTTATAGGGAGCATGATCTCAAATTTTATGTAATAAATCTGAAGCTCGGTCCCACGCATCCATCGCATTGTGGCCATGCGATCGAAATTATCCCCCGTGGAAAATCTCGTTTCATCTTTCTTCATCCCAAGCCACCCCCAGATTCCCGATTCTTGTAGCCCCTGAGCTGACGATGGCCTTTCCATTTCAAAAGGGCCGATACTAGAGGAGCAGAACAAGCGTTCGCTTCTGATCCAGCGGCACCGTCGTCATATGCGACGCGCTTCCAAAGCGTTAGCTAATGCATCTGCCAGGATACTTGCCATGTCTGTCTGCAGCAGACTCAAAGCCTATCAATGCCCCTGACTTGAGAGCTGCCTAGACAAGACATAACAAGGCTGTGTCCATGTCATTCTCCAGCCTTCCGGTACTGCCCTTCGTCATGGGACTATGGCCTTGAAGGACAGCCATGAAGAATGCTCGCCAAGACTAAATAAGATTGTACACGCATTTCTCATGACGGACTGTCGTCTCTGTGGCCACGCATTTTATTTCCTGCAGCCGTTCCACATATAAGCAGCTTTTCAAAGCATTGAAGATACAATATAGCTATAAACGTTCTGTCGAAGGTCATTTTGTGGGTGGTTTCCATGACTATAATACGGATTAGTGTGTATTTTCGGTGAATTCGATCGTTAATCTTTGACCTTGAAGAGAGTGGCGCAGGTCGCTACGATATTTCGATGTAGGAGCGGGCAGTCCAAGGAGTCATGTGGTACAAGTATATGTCCTCCTCCGCGATGTAGGTAATACACAAGGCATAGGAAGTCTGAGAGGGATGTCTCCAACCAAAGTATATATGGTATATAGCTTGCCTAGATACATTTGTCTGGTTGAGGTGGCTTGAAGCTTGAGAATAGATCAATTGACAAACAACTGGAAGCTTTTGTTCAACTCTATACGTATGCGAAAGCCTTGCCGTTGCCATAATAGCTACCTAAGAAGGAGACAGCACCTAGGTTATCGTGTGCCCAATTGTAATTCTACCGTTTGCTGAGCTGTAGCCATCGCTGGCCATGGCTTGCCCCGCGATGGCCACCGCTTCAGAGGTCAGAAGAACTAAAAGAGCACCCGGAGCACGGGCCAATAGCGATGTCATCGCCTATGATGGCGCTGCTCTCCTCCCCACAAACGACCTACATTGAACAATCGCAATCACAATCTCTAGCATCAGCTAAAATTCCTTACCAGCGTCATCCGACAGGATCTCATGCTATTGCGAGATGGAGTACTAAGCTGGATCGTCTTTCTTTTGCTAGGGCCTCCGCCTGGTCAAGAAATGTACCTCCCACCGCCACTTCAACATCAACTTCCCCGGCCGAACCGTCAGCATGGACCTTAACTCGGCACTCTGGAGTGGCCAGGCGCCATCACCGGAGAAGTCCAGTCAGCTACTGATTCGCGAGTACCCTCATCGGTCAATAGCAATTGTATCACGCGACCATGCCCTCATCTTCCGGCACAGCTCTACGACAACCGAAGCGATTGCGAACGGCTCTCTGACCTCGGTTGCGTCCGCTCGGCCTCGTGCTAATACGGGAGATCGGGACACCTTTGCTTCCAAGTGTATGGTGGAATTCACGGCCGTTACCAAGAATACACTCAGCGACTACCGACCATTGACACATCGCCCGATATACGGAACGTTGGGGCTCATGTCCGTAAACAGAGACGTCTTTCTGTGTGTTATCACACATGCATCCAGGGTAGCTACACTGAGACCGGGAGAGACTATTGAGAGAATTCTCAGTGTAGAATTCTACGGCCTGAACACATCCGACTACGACAATGTGTTCTCTATCGATCCTTATGAGCTGGAAACGTCCGATAACTCATCGGTATATGGCCAGAATCTAAATCGGAGAGACGTACAAGTGGAACATCCTTGTCAAGAATTGCAGAAGCTCTTAAGCAACGGCAGCTTCTATTATAGCACCGACTTTGATCTTACGAACCGACTACAAGATAGGCCTCCAGATGCAGACACTTTCGACATTGACAATTTTGACGACACCTTTCTTTGGAACTCATACATGATTGGCCCTCTTGTTCAATTCCGTTCCCGACTCATGCCACATGAAAGAGAAACTCTGGACGCATCAAGGATATTGACTTCCGCCACTCGAGGGTTCTGTCTATCCATGACCATTCCACAGTCCTCGGCGCCCTTGAGAGCTGCTAAATCGGGAATGCCATCATATCTTACTGTGATTTCACGTTTATCATGTCGCCGAGCTGGAACGAGATTCAACTCTCGTGGTATTGATGACGATGGAAATGTGGCCAACTTCGTTGAGACTGAGACTATATATTGGAGCCCATCAGGGGTAATCTTCTCTTACGCTCAAGTTCGCGGTTCAGTTCCAGTCTTCTGGGAGCAAGCTGCAGGTCTTATTCCTGGACATCAAAAGATCACCGTTACTCGGTCAGCTGACGGAACGCAACCGGCATTCAACAAGCATTTCGAAGATCTAGAACACAATTATGGTGCCGTCCATGTGATAAACCTCTTGAGTGAGACAAAACCAGGCGAGGCAGAGTTGACATCACTATTTCGGTATGGCATCCAGCATTGCCCCCTAAGCCGACCGGGTGAAAAGCAAGAACACGCATTGCTGAGAGAGACCGAATACGACTTCCATGCAGAGACGAAAGGCCCTATGGGCTACGAGGCTGCCCGAGAAATTCGTCGGTATATAGAGGATTCTGCGGACGGGTTTGCCTACTATCTCGCAGAGGAAGCGGACGATTCCGCTGATGGAGTTACTGGGCAGAACCTGAGCCATCATCGATATATTGTCGTCCTGCAACAAGAAGGTGTTTTTCGTACAAACTGTCTGGATTGCCTTGATAGAACGAATCTCATCCAGACCATAATATCACAGATGGCGGTCGAGGCTTTCCTCGGCCATCGCGGAGAATACGCACCATCTGACTTCTGGATGAGGCATTCAAGCCTCTGGGCCGATAATGGAGATGCTCTTTCGCGGATTTACGCTGGCACCGGAGCATTGAAGTCATCGTTCACCCGCCATGGCAAGATGTCTCTCGCCGGAGCTATTGCGGATGCGAGAAAGTCTGCGACAAGACTTTATATAAACAATTTCACCGATAAACAGAGACAAAACACCATCGACACCCTACTTGGAAGATTAGTTGGCCAGGCGCCAGTAGCTCTCTATGACCCCATCAATGACTATGTGGCGAGTGAGCTGAATAGACGCAGCTCCGAATTCTCCTCTACAGAGACCATCAACATGTAAGTTATCTGGCACTCGCAAGCGGAATATCACTGACAAATATAGATGGGTCGGTACTTTCAATCTTAATGGCCGTACCAATGGCATAGAAGAGGACCTATCTCCCTGGCTATGTCCTAACGAGCTAGGAGCGACACAGCCAGAGATCGTCGTTGTAGGGTTTCAGGAGATTGTAGAGTTGAGTCCGCAACAGATCATGAACAGCGACCCGACTAGGAAACAGATGTGGGAAAGGTCTGTCAGGAAAAACCTTAACAATCGCGCTCGCCAGATTGGGGGGGAGAACTATGTCCTGCTTCGAAGTGGACAACTTGTCGGTGCAGCTTTATGCATCTTTGTCAAAGCCTCAGCATTACACAATATCAAGAACGTTGAGGGAAGCGTCAAAAAGACGGGTCTGTCCGGTATGGCAGGCAACAAGGGTGCTGTCGCTATAAGGTTCGACTATGCAAATACGCAGCTTTGTTTCGTCACTGCCCATCTTGCTGCCGGCTTCGCCAATTACGATGAACGTAACAAGGACTATGCAACAATTCATCATGGGCTGCGCTTCCAGAGGAATAGGGGCATTGACGACCATGGTAAGCTGTTTTGTCATCAAATTTTGGATCCCTGCTGATAAGTCAAGATACTGTCATCTGGCTCGGCGATTTCAATTACCGCATTGGCTTGAGCCTTGAAAAGACAAAGGAGCTGGTCAAGAAGCGCGATCTCGAGAGGATGTACGAGAACGACCAGGTAAGATGCCACGTAAAATATGTTTTTCGATCATGACTAATTCGATTGACAAAGCTAAATCTCCAAATGGTTGCCGGGCTAGCATTCCCCTTTTACTCTGAGGCTCGAATTACCTTCATGCCTACTTACAAATTCGATCTTGGACGAGATGAATACGACTCTTCGTAGGTGCACAAGTCGATGGTATTAGATGTCCTCTCTATTGACAACACCTAGTGAGAAAGCCCGTATTCCTGCTTGGACCGATCGAATACTGCGAAAAGGTTCAAACATCCGACAGCTGGCGTACAATTCTGCGCCTCTTAGATTTTCGGATCATCGGCCAGTATACGCGACCTTTGAATGCACTGTCAATATCGTAGACGAAGAGCTGCGTGATAAGATCAGCCGTGAGATCTATCTACGACGAAAGGCTGAGGTTGGGGATGCAGCAGCGACCCTGAATGCGGAAGACAGCGATGATGAAGACCTCATTGGCTATGATGCTATCGAGCCTGGTCTCCCACCGGCCAGTTCTGATCAACAAAAATGGTGGTTAGAAAATGGCAAGATGGCACGGTCTGTTGTTGCTCCACCAAAGCCCTCAAATGGGACACATTCGACCATTCTCAACCCAAATCGGCCACCGAACCCCTGGACTCCTTCTGAGGAACCAGATTGGGTCACTGTGCCCCGATCAGAGTCCAGGTTATCATCGTTCTCTAGCATGTCCAGCTCTCCCTACGAGCACATCACACCTTCATCCCTGCTTTCAACCTCGGCATCAAGCACCGCCCCAAGAAAACTTCCACCTCCTTATGACCCAGCAGCTCTACCTGCTAAAGTCGGGCGACTAGCTTTGACTAATGAACAAGAACAATCTGCGCCGATAAGGCAAGAAACTCCTCCAGCGCCTCCTCCAAGACGACAAACCGGTGGTCCATCGAAAACACAAATATTACCGCCGCCACTTACCTCCCAACCAGCGACTTCTGTGGCACGATCCGTCACACCTAAAGTGGCACCAACTCCTCCTCCCCCTCGACCAAGCTCATCCGCTTCCCAGAAGACTGGCAAAGCACCTCCACCGGTGGCAAAGAAGCCGGCACATCTAGCTCTATCTCCATCGAATAGCCCTCGCCAGCCGAATGAGGAGCTCCAAAAGTTCCCAGACTCTGATTCACGTCCTCAGCCACCGAGGAGACCTTCTACTAGTATACAAGGCTCCGGAAATCGACCTTTCATAGATGATTTGCATAGATCACTCTCGACTAGAGACAAAGCTAGAGATGACATACCACCTCCTAAACCACCTAGGAGGGCAGGAACGGAGGGTTTGCCACCTGCTGGTAGTAGGCCATGGGCACCTCCCGGAGCGGTCGGATTAGTTGGGCTGTCTAAGGACGAACGTCCAGTGCTGCCGGCTCGCAAACCAGTGAGTCAGCGTCCGACGCCACCTCCGACTAAGCAGCCGAATGGGGAAACACAGACGGTAGACCTGTTGGGTGACGATACGAACAATGAGATGGGTGGTTGGGAGACCTTGAAACCAACTTGAACTACGACCGATTTGCTCTGATGCGTAGAGAGAAAATTGTGGTAAGCATTGGCGTATGGAGTTCAGGTCAGGATAAACTACACGACCCTCAAAAGTTGGTCAAGTTAAAGCTACAAACTATGATGTACGCATATTCATTATATTAAATTAGTGCATCTTGTCGTGTTCCTTCTGCTTGATTTGCAACAATGCTCGGTGCTCCTGATACCGCTTATAATGAACGCTCCTAAATGTGCGTGAGATGCCTGCACGGTACCGGATGTCCGAGGATCGACCTTGATACATCCACCACGGTGCAGCCTTTTTTTGGCAGTCCATGCTACTACATGCATTGTCTAGGACCATCTCACTGGTCTTGTCTTACCTCACGGGACATGTGTGCGACCTTTAGCCATGTTCGGTCTCAGCCCTGTCATATTTCTTCGCTGACACTTTGATCATGATAATTGACAGTCTTGACAACCTAACCAGGCATAGCGTATTGCTGTTTATCGGCAGAACATCCTGCGAGTCATTAAGAAACCCCAGAGTCTTGTCAATATCGACAGCGCTTTCCCCAGAGCCGGCGCCGTTGTGCACTGCGGTTTAGACTTTTCTGGATCAGCAGGAAGGCACGTTAGGTGGGACTTAGCCGAGTGGCGAATGACGGGTTGAGCCGCCTCCTGGGCATTGTTACTGTCGCTGGAGCTCTGCATCGACTGCTTTGCTCGACTTGGCCTTTCAAACCTTAAACCTTCACATGCTTGACAATCCCGGCTGGTGATCATCAGACCACATAATCCTTGCGACGGCACGGGACGGCACTGGTCCCGGTGTGCCTCTGCGTCTGCTTCTCTGCTCTACTACGAATGTAAGACTCTCTCTCACGTGTCGGTCCGTGGCGTGACATATCGATATCAAGAGAGGGTCTTGGCTAGCGGAGGAAGCTCAATCGCCCGTCTCGCTGAATCGGTCAGAAGCGCTCTGGTTCTGCTTTATTTGTCGGATTGGTCACTCCCCCATGACGCTCATCACCGGCCCATCCATCTCAACGCCGGCGACGGTGGCGGTGGCCCCGCAGTCCCAGCCGCTACCACCCCGGGCTCCCGTCCCGGCCCCGGACGCCTGGCCCGGCTCGAGCAAGGATAAGATCCAGCGCAAGATCCAGGCCATCAACACCTGGCGGACCGAGGTGGCCTCGCACGACGACGTCATCACCTGCGCGTGCTCGAACGGCTTCTTTTCTCCGGGGGACGGCTGGATCGCCACGGCCGTGGCCAAGGGGACCGAGATCCCGCGCAGCCGGCCGCTGTCCTGCGAGGTGTGCCGGCGCCCGACATCTTCTTCTGCCGCCGACGACTCGAGCAATGCCAACGGCTGCGCCAAGTCAAAGGGGCCATCGTCCAAGACAGGGCGGAGCAGCGGCG